>NC_084970.1:21256081-21286081 GCF_963691925.1 Scomber scombrus
CACGGTGCTAAAACTATTCACGTCCAGTGTCAAATCTGATGGCAGATCTTATCCAGTTTTTCTGCCATTTACTGAGTCAGACAGACAAACTGTTAGAAAGCTGAAACGTTAAATGATAATCTGCTTGGCTACTGTATGGACTATCTTTACTGATGAATGCAAACAAATCATCCTCATTTCTTGGTTATACTCACATCAAAACAAGGGGCCAAGAGGTTTCAAAAAGAAAGATGTAACTCACAAATTAGCAGCAGCAAAAACCCACACATTTATTTTAGGTATTCTACAAACACAACATTAGTTTCAGTCAGAAATACAATTTATTAAAATTTGAAATCACATTTCAAGTCTCTGACATATGCCCTCTCCAGTCTGTATTCTGAAGGGTAATGTGACTTGCTTCTGCACACTTACTCATACAGCATACCACAAGATAAACCAATGAAAAGTAGATTCAGAAATTGCAAAGTAAAAGGAAGACAATGAAATTGAAGAAAACAGAGCACCAGGCAGCCAGCAAATTACAAAAAAATTACAAAAAATATAAATCAATTTGGTCAAACATCCCTTTGAAGGTATTGGCGAGGAGAGCAAAAACCACTGGAAGCATAAACCACTTCTGCCAACTCAAATATTATGATTGTTAGCATAAATTGGATCAGACATGTGTAACAGATGATCTAAACATCTCTTTATGAGACCTGAAATAATCCTAAAATAATCAGGACCTAATAGAGAGTATCAACAATAACCTGACTATACCGCGGATGACTTAGATGCCATCCATCCACAGAAAAGCTGAGGAAGAATCATCCCTGAAGTGACTACATCAAAAATCCCCAAATGTCAATCTTGACTTCAGTTTCGTGTGCAGGTTAAAAAGAACTGGCCTCGACTATTTTCATGTTTTCAGCAAAGAATCAGATGAAAAGAGTCTGAGATGAAAAATTAGGGCCAAGTAGACACTTGAAGAGAGAGGCAGACATTCCTTTAAGCCATCATAATTGACTCACTGGAGGGCCAGGCTCTGGTGACGGTGAGGTGCTTCACAAGTCAATGTTCCCAGGATCTAGTGTCAAGGGTGAATACATGTTTTTAGATTTCATAAATAAATATTTCATTCAACTGTCAATGGCATGTATGTGGTGGAGGAGAGCCCTTTCATGTCACTCTGGTTTTTGGATGGGTCGTTGCTATGTGTCTAGGAAAATTGAGGCTACTAAAGGCTACCAGCAGGAGTGAGCCAGAAAAAAACCCTCCCATTTGAATGAAGGCAAAGAGTAGATTTTTTTTTTCCTGATATGATTGCTGAGGGTGTCCAGCAGGGCTGGAGTGACATTTGACAACAATCAAGTGGTGCTGCTTTGAGATGTGACAGACAGGCCTATACAGCACAAAGCACACTCTTGCTCTTAACTTCACAGCAGAGCAGATCTCCACATATATCAGCCCCATCACATCTCCAGACAAGACTGATACTGCAAGGCAAGTCAAGAACACATAAAGATATTCAGGTTCAGAAAGAACCACAAAAAGAGTAAACTTCCATCATATCAGCCTGTCCAGCTGAAACTCTATACTAATGTAGCCAGCAAGTTATCCAAACTAAATGAATAAATATGTTGCTTGATCTCTGATTTGCCCCTATGTGCATCACAGCATAGCTTGTAATGGCTTTCCAAAATCATTATCATCAATCTGAATGTCTGACCAATCGACACGGAAGTGGTTAGGGTTTGGTTAGGCTTTGGCACGAAAACCTCCATAACTATGTCAGGGTGCTTCCACCTTTGTTCCTGACAGGCAAGAGTCATAACTAACATGATAGGCCAGAGATCTTAGTCAGTTGGATGTAAACATATGTTGACTTTAGGCATTTACACCCTGTAAGAAGAGTCTCAGTGTAGCAGTATTATACCTGTTATTGGATCTCTTGTTTTGGACCTCTGGTTGTCTTGTGTCTTCACACTGTTAATATAGCTGCTATATGCTAACACTGCAACTCAGTAGCAGACTTTCAATCTTATTTTGCTGTGTTTGAGCAAAATACAATAAATGTAGTGCTACAAATCAAAACTGCAATCTAGAAATTACTCTTAAATCTATCAAATGTCATGTACATGTTTGCATAGAGCTTTTTCCATATGCCGACATGATACAATGCAAGCCAAAAGTATGTGGAAATCCAAACATTGCACTAGTGTGTGATTGTTGAGCGACTCATTCTATAACCATGAGCATTTATATACTGCTATGAAAGTCTCTACTCTTCTGGGAAGGCTTTCAACAAAATTTTGGAATCTGGCTGCTGGGATGTGTTCCCATTCAGCCACCAATATGTTAGTGAGGTTAACCAATGATGCTGGGGCATAAGACCTGGCTCGGAGCCAGCGTTGGAATTTATCCAAAAGGCGTTTGATGGGGTTAGGGTCAGGTTGTTTACAGGCCAGTCGAGTTCTTCCACACCCAAATCTGAAATCAATTTCTTTCTGGATATGGATTTGTTTACAGGGATATTGTCAAGTTGAAACAGGAAAAGGGCCTCCCTTAGATTAAAGTCACAAAGTTGGAATCATATCCTTGTCTAAACTGTTACTTAACTATGCTGTAAGATAGTGTGTGTTTTTTCCTTAATTGGGGCCACGCCACAACTCTAGACAAAAAGTACACAAAGGTATGTGGTCCACATACTTTTGACCACATGTGTACACTGACGTGAAATGAACAAGCAATTACCGTTTTCAGTTTTTTTGTTGTTGTAGTTTTTTATCTGTCTCTGTTATAATGTGTTACAGTATCATGAGGCTCATACTGGCTTGTATTTATTTCCTGGATTGTCTACACAAGTTCAAAAGGTTGCTGTAACCCTCCTGTATTTAAAAACACATAATAGCATGCTGATGTTGTGTGTGTAATGTAAATGTTAGTGTTTTGAGCAAATTGCAGGTAAAAGCAATGACTTCAGGAGCTAAAAACAAATTTAGGCAATAATTGAAATGTAGCATAAAATTGCCCTTGCAAATAACCATGAGCCATTACGTGAACACATTCTCTCTTTTCACAGAGAAACCAAACCTTAGACACACAAAAACGGCATGCATGCATGAACACACACACACACACACACACACACACACACACACACACACACACACACACACACACACACACACGCGACCAAGCACGCACACACACACACACACACGACCAAGCACACACACACACAAACGCACATGCACATACACAAGGTGGGAGAGACCTTTGAGGGTTTTTCAATAGCACATTTATCTGCAAAATTAAAAATGGTGATTGATCCGTGGAATATTAACGGTCAACAATGTTTTTCATTAAGTTGTGATGGGGAGCGAGGGGAGGCATTCTAGGAGAAGAAAAAGAGCAGGAAGGAGAAAGAGCAAAAGCTTTATTTAATGCTGATCCAGTACTGTAAAAGGCCCGAAGAGAAATGTAAATACTAGACTCCAATAACACGACAGTACACTAATCATATTTACAAACTATATTAAATCTGCCCATTGTGTTTGCCTTGCTGAGGATTGGCTACCATGTAATTGTCATTGTAACCAGTGTTGGCTTATGGGAAAATTTAACTGCAGTGATATAAGGTGACTGGTAGGATTATTATTACTTTATTATGACCCAGTATATGTTTATTAAAATAATTTGTCATGCAGAACAGGAGTGGGGAATGGAAACATTAAATCCTGCTCTACTCTGGCCGCAGAAATGAGTTACAATAAAATTAATGGCGGCAAGGCCTGGGCTGACACCAGAGTGGTACGTAATAACCCGCTGCTTCGTTTCATTTGACAATCATTTCCTGTTGGGCTCTCATCATTAAACATACATGCTGGGGATTATTGAAATAGCCCTGTGACAGCCATTGTAGTGCAGAGTGTGCATGTGTTTTGCGTCTTTCTGTGGGGCTGTGTATGAGCTTGCACATGTGTGTGTTTTGGCTGGAAATGCTGCTTTTATGTGGCCGAGCATTTGATCTTAAAAACACAGACGTCATGGCAATATGCCACGGTGTGTTTGTATTGCTGGTTGAGCTGTTATGAGAGGAGAGATATAAGGACAGAGAGGCAGTAACGCTAGGGTCTGAAGTCTTAGAAAGAGGCGTCATTTCACTAAGTGCCTAGGAGGGGCAAGATTAGTCTGTCAGTTCTGTCTAAATGACTTTGATGCTATAGCAACAGGGATACAGCAGAAGTTTAGCCAAGGAGTTAAGTGCATTTACACTGAACAATGCCCTTCATTCCCCTTGGGATTTGGTGTTTGTGAGGATTGCCATTTTAAGTTGTAGACTGATCATATGACGTGGTCATCGTTTTCTTTTCCTGTACCTGGTATGATGTAGCAAACCTAAAAGAAAGTATGAAATGCAGCATCAGTAAATGGACCATAACTAGCATTACAAAATAACAGCAGATCTTCATGTCAAAAAATGTAAAACCTCCAGTGATACAATTGTTGACATTTCAAGTGATTCATCATTTGATGGTTGAAATGTTAGAATAAAACAATTTATAGGCAAATAAAAGAGCACAGAATCTGAGCATCCTAAAAGGTATCATACGAAACTTAACTTGGAAATTTGTGTATGAACAACCATATGTCCTATGTCAATCAATAGGAGTTTATTAACCCTTATAAGGTATTCGGGTCCGTGGGACCCGTTTTCAGCTTTTAGCTTAAGAAAAATTATACAAATAATAATTTTTTCAAACTGAGATTCATTGGCCTTGGCTCATTTTCTGTGAGGAACATGAATCAGAATTTTTTTTCGATGACCCCCCCCTGTATACCCCCCCTACACATTTATATTACATACAGGGTCTTCGGGTCCACTGGACCCGGGTCTAGTGAAAGTGTGTAAAAGATCCTGTGCACCCTCATTTTCCCTTCCTTTTTCCTCCTCTCTGGGCCTGTGTGTGTGTGTGTGTGTGTGTGTGTGTGTGTGTGTGTGTGTGTGTGTGTGTGTGTGTGTGTGTGTGTGTGTGTGTGTGTGTGTGTGTGTTTGTGAGAGAGAGAGAGAGAGAGCGAAGGAGAGTGCGGGAACAGGTGCACCCACTGTTCCCGCACAAGGTTGCAAAATTGTTGCAAAATTGGAGTACCCAACACTATCTGCACCCACATTCCCACACATTTCACCCTCTGTCTTGCGGGAACCAATCTTGGGGACCTGACACTATGAATAGCTGTGTCAGCGTGGTTCCATACCGCAACTGATCAAGATTCTCTGTTCAGACTACCTTACAATTGATTTTGGAAGAGAGATAAGGTTTAGATGGTGATGCAGAGGATGAAGTTTCAGAGTGTGAGGATCACATCTCTGAAAATTCAGAGTCTGACACTGAGTTGGAAGAGGAGGATGAGCATCAGCCAGCTCAGAAGCTTTTCATTATTCTAGATTGTGGCCAGCAACAAAAAGAAGTGCTGTGAAGTGTGTGGACCCAAGATGGACAGAAAAAGTCAATATACATGCACCCAGTGCAAGAATTACATTTGCAATGCACACACGGTGAAATCTGCACCTTTTGTATGGTATAGTCTGGTATGAAAATGGCCGTTTTCAATGGGGCTTATGTGTTGTTCAGACAGATTTTAGGTTAAATTTCTAATACAATTCAAATAAAACACTAGTTTTGGAAAAACTTTCTTCATTTGTACATGTACGTGTTGATTATTTTCTAGTTATGCCTGCTTTGTGATGCATTTTCTTATTTTGTTGCATTTTTTTTAAAAACTAAAAAAAAAACGAGCGACATTTCTATTCATAAATGTGATTTAACAAAGGTAAAGGGAACATCCATCCATCCATCCATCCATCTTCTTTCCGCTTATCCGGGGTCGGGTCGCGGGGGCAGCAGCCTAAGCAGGGAAACCCAGACTTCCCTCTCCCCAGCCACTTCGTCCAGCTCTTCCCTGGGGGATCCCGAGGCGTTCCCAGGCCAGCCGAGAGACATAGTCTCTCCAGCGTGTCCTGGGTCTTCCCCGGGGTCTCCTACCGGTGGGACGTGCCCTGAACACCTCACCCGGGAGGCGTCCGGGAGGCATCCTAACTAGATGCCCGAGCCACCTCATCTGGCTCTTCTCAACGCGGAGGAGCAGCGGGTCTACTCCGAGCTCCTCCCGGATGGCCGAGCTTCTCACCCTATCTCTAAGGGAGAGCCCAGCCACCCTACGGAGGAAGCTCATTTCGGCCGCTTGTACCCGCGATCTCGTTCTTTCGGTCACTACCCAAAGCTCATGACCATAGGTGAGGGTAGGAACGAAGATCGACTGGTAAATCTTCACCACGACGGATCTGTGCAGAGCCCGCATTACTGCAGACGCCGCACCGATCCGCCTGTCGATCTCCCGCTCCATCCTTCCCTCACTCGTGAACAAGATCCCGAGGTACTTGAACTCCTCCACTTGGGGCAGGATCTCATCCCCGACCCGAAGGGTGCACTCCACCCTTTTCCGGCTGAGGACCATGGACTCGGATTTGGAGGTGGTGATTCTCATCCCGGCCGCTTCACACTCGGCGGCGAACCGATCCAGTGAGAGTTGGAGGTCACGGTCTGATGAAGCCAACAGGACCACATCATCTGCAAAAAGCAGTGACCCAATCCTGAGGTCACCAAACCGGAACCCCTCAACGCCCTGGCTGCGCCTAGAAATCCTGTCCATAAAAATTATGAACAGGATCGGTGACAAAGGGCAGCCCTGGCGGAGTCCAACCCCCACCGGAAACGAGTCCGACTTACTACCAGCTATGCGGACCAAGCTCTGACACCGGTTGTACAGGGAACGGACGGCCTGTATCAGGGGGTCCGATACCCCGTACTCCCGGAGAACCCCCCACAGGACCCCCCGAGGGACACGGTCGAATGCCTTTTCCAAGTCCACAAAGCACATGTGGACTGGTTGGGCAAACTCCCATGCACCCTCAAGGATCCTGCAGAGGGTGTAGAGCTGGTCCACAGTTCCACGACCCGGACGAAAACCACATTGCTCCTCCTGAATCCGAGGTTCGACTATCCGACGGACCCTCCTCTCCAGTACCCCCGAATAGACCTTACCAGGGAGGCTGAGGAGTGTGATCCCCCTATAGTTGGAACACACCCTCCGGTCCCCCTTCTTAAAAAGAGGGACCACCACCCCAGTTTGCCAATCCAGAGGCACTGCCCCCGATGTCCACGCGATGTTGCAGAGTCGTGTCAACCATGACAGCCCCACAACATCCAGGGCCTTGAGGAACTCCGGGCGGATCTCATCCACCCCCGGGGCCTTGCCACCGAGGAGCTTCTTGACCACCTCGGCGACCTCAGCCCCAGAGATAGGAGAGCCCACACCCGGGTCCCCAGGCCCTGCTTCCTTACCGGAAGGCGTGTCGGTGGGATTGAGGAGGTCTTCGAAGTATTCCTTCCACCGATCCACGACGTCCCGAGTCGAGGTCAGCAGGGCACCGTCACCCCCATACACAGTATTGACGGTGCACTGCTTCCCCCTCCTGAGACGCCGGATGGTGGTCCAGAACCTCTTCGAAGCCGTCCGGAAGTCGTTCTCCATGGCCTCACCGAACTCCTCCCATGTCCGGGTTTTTGCCTCAGCGACCGCCGCAGCCGCCCCCCGCTTGGCCTGCCGGTACCTGCCTGCTGCCTCCGGAGTCCCACAGGCCAAAAAGGCCCTATAGGACTCCTTCTTCAGCGTGACGGCATCCCTCACCGCCGGTGTCCACCAGTGGGTTCGGGTATGTTCGGCCACGACAGGCACCGACCACCTTGCGGCCACAGGACCGGTCGGCCGCCTTGACAATGGAGGCGCGGAACATGGCCCACTCGGACTCAATGTCCCTCGCCTCCCCCGGTACATGGTCAAAGTTCTCCCGGAGGTGGGAATTGAAGCTCTCTCTGACAGGAGACTCTGCCAGACGTTCCCAGCAGACCCTCACAATGCGTTTAGGTCTGCCAGGTCTGACCGGCATCCTCCCCCACCATCGGAGCCAACTCACCACCAGGTGGTGATCAGTTGACAGCTCCGCCCCTCTCTTTGCCCGAGTGTCCAAGACATGCGGCCGCAAGTCCGACGACACGACTACAAAGTCAATCATCGAACTGCGGCCTAGGGTGTCCTGGTGCCAAGTGCACATATGGACACCCTTATGCTTGAACATGGTGTTTGTTATGGACAATCTGTGACGAGCACAGAAGTCCAATAACAAAACACCGCTCGGGTTCAGATTGGGGGGGCCGTTCCTCCCAATCACACCCTTCCAGGTCTCACTGTCGCTGCCAACGTGAGCGTTGAAGTCCCCCAGCAGAATGATGGAATCCCCAGAGGGAGCACTTTCCAGCACCCCCTCCAAGGAGTCCAGAAAGGGTGGATACTCTGAACTGCTGTTTGGGCCATAGGCACAAACAACAGTCAGGATCCGTCCCCCCACCCGTAGGCGGAGGGAGGCTACCCTTTCATCCACTGGGGTAAACTCCAACATACAGGCGCCAATCCGAGGGGCAATAAGTATTTCCACCCCTGCCCGGCGCCTTTCACCAATGGCAACTCCAGAGTGGACGAGAGTCCAACCCCTCTCGAGAAGACTGGTTCCAGAGCCCTTGCTATGCGTCGAGGTGAGGCCGACTATGTCTAGTTGGAACTTCTCAACCTCGCGCACCAGCTCAGGCTCCTTCCCCGCCAGAGAGGTGACATTCCACGTCCCTAGAGCTAGCTTCTGCAGCCGAGGATCGGACCGCCAAGGTCCCCGCCTTCGGCTGCTGCCCAGCTCACACTGCACCCGACCCCTTTGGCCCCTCCTACGGGTGGTGAGCCCACGGGAAGGGGGTCCCACGTTGCCTCTTCGGGCTGTGCCCGGCCGGGCCCCATGGGTGCAGGCCCGGCCACCAGGCGCTCGCCATCGAGCCCCCTCCCCAGGCCTGGCTCCAGGGGGGGGCCCCGGTGACCCGAGTCCGGGCAGGGGAAACGAGGTTCCATTTAAATTAATCATCATATGGGGTTTTTGTGAGCTACGCTTTGTCTGGTCCCTCCCCCCGGACCTGTTTGCCTTGGGTGACCCTACCAGGGGCATAAAGCCCCCGACAACGGAGCTCCTGGGGTCATTGGGACACTCAAACCCCTCCACCACGATAAGGTAGTAGCTCAGGGAGGGGGTAAAGGGAACAAATTTAACATATGTGTTGTTTATATTACTTGCTATTGGGATGAAGTAAAGATTTGCTGAGTATTTTAACAAAAAAAGGTTTGATTATGTTGAATTAAAAGCCTCAAAATGCAATGGGTCCACAAGACCCAGCAGGACTCCCTGTGTAACAAAAAAACGAATACCATATAAGGGTTAAGTTGCAGGGGGAGCATAATCGCTGCCTAAGTGCAGGACTTTAATATCAGAGCCCGTGGTCCCACATGTTAAGTTTTTTTTTTTTACCAAAACCAGAATATTTTCCGGTGTAGGAGAAGTGTTCTTGTGCCTGTGTGCTGACCAGGATTTAAACATTTTTACCTAGAATTTTAAATTTGGAATATTGAGTTGTAAGTTTTTACTTTACACTTTTTTACCTAGATGAAACAGCACAAAAGGAGTGAATATCTACATTTGAGGACTCAAGTACAGTGGCATGTGAATATGCCGGTTCCAGCGATAAATCATTATATGCAGATGATACAGTAATTTTCTTTTTTGACCAAAATACTGATGTGATAAACACTAAATTCTCTTCTTATTTGATGTACTTATATATAACTGGTTCCAGGAAAATCACTTGACTATAAATGTTAAAAAAAACTAAATGTATATATTTACATTCCCCTAGGAAACCTTTGTCTGTCTCATCCATAGACTGTATATAAAATGGACGTAACATCCTTGACGTCACCCATTGGTTTGTGGACTGCTGCTTGGAAGCGAATAGTTTCGGATCTGGGCAGCGCCATCTTCAAAACTCCCCGCCTCGTCTCATCCCATATTTCTAGCCAACCAGAGCCTTACTATAATGTAAAATACCTTGGTGTTTATCTCGACACTCACCTCAAATTTGAAGAGCATATCCTAAGACTAATAAATAGTTGATAAAGAAAATATACAGTCAGATCAGGCCATTACCTACACTTTCTGTTTCTAATACATATCTTAATGTCATCATGCTTTAAAAAAATGTCCTGCCATCTTCCAGTTTGGTCTCTTCTTACCTCAGAACTTATCGAACCAATAAATTGACTCTACAATAGAGCTCATAAAATTAATTTTGAACTTTCTCCTTGGGCACATCATTGTGTAGTACTTTCAGAGTCTAAACAATTTACATTTTCATAATTATACAGTACTTTGTGATATTAATTTGTACAATTAACTATATTATCACCTTCTCCCTTAGTGACTTTGTTCTATTTTGCCAATACATGGAGGGAGCCTTTCACATTTTTTAACAAGTTTTGTGGCCACTCCCCTATATGCTTGGAAGGGGAGAAGAGGGGTAATCCAGATGGTTTCAATCTGCAACTTTACCACTAGATGCCACTGAATCCTACACACTGCACCTTTAAGATCATTGTTCTGTGCATACACCCACATCACATCGGAAATTCTCGCTCCTTTTTTTTTTTTTTTTTTTTACAGTTTAAACATTTACACAAATATTTAATTATTCCAAATTGTCTTAATAATCAACCTAATTGATCCCCCTGAATTCTGTGCAACTTGTCTGTATAAATGTACAATTTGTTTACCCATGTCATTTTTTGCTGAATGCTGTGTTCTTTTATTGACAATTCATTCTTAAAAAGGCATTTTTCAGGCATACATATGAAAAGTATTCTTTGTCTAACTTGTTAACTTTAATTATCTGCCTGTATTGTTATATATTTTTTTTTATAGCTTTTTGTCTTCACTGTGAGACAGCAGGAAACCTGCTGGAAAACAGTTTCTAAACTAAGTCAGGCCCACAGCTGGTAATGGTTTTACATTCCTCTGCTGTTTTTTTCCTTATAAAAGTAAAATAAAATGAAAAATCACTGTTTAAGGTTAGCGAAAGATTGTGGTTAAATGGTAACAAATGAGTGTGGTGACTGCCTAAACATAACCATAAAAATGTTTAATCGTGCTTTAGTTGTTGTATGAGCGGATGTTGTATTGCAAGAGCAGATATTGTAGGAGAACAAATGATGAATGTTGTCGGTAAACATTTCACTGATACTGTCAGTATCAATTTGCCAGATATGTTAATTAACAACCTTTCCTCATTGTGTTGATGAAAAACGTAATCTGAGTGGCATTATGTTTTCTCCAAAGCATATTTGTTTTTGCTGATGAGTTGTAATCTGTGTAAATGAAATGTCTTTTTATGTGAAGTATAAATCTGCAAAGTATAACATAGTTCAATATTTGTGATATGCTGACAATCTTTGTCCAGTCTTGAACTTCAGCATTATTCCTGTCAGGCACATATACCCCAGACATTTGTTTGTGTGCAAATAAATTGTCTATGAACTGTAAAGTGATTCAGAGAAACTTGCAGTGTAACTTAGTGTAACTCTCTCTCTCTCTCTCTCTCTCGCTCTCTCGCTCTCTCTCTCTCTCTATCTCTCTCTCTCTCTCTCTCTCTCTAGTAATTTCATAGTTATATGGAGAAAATAATTGGTCACAGTAATAAGATAGGAGCCATCCAATGCCATTCAAAATAGCCTGATCAAATCTCTGGTCGGTGAATCTCAGAGTATTGTGTTGTGTTTTTGAAGTTACT
The DNA here is from genome assembly GCF_963691925.1 of Scomber scombrus. NCBI lineage: Eukaryota > Metazoa > Chordata > Actinopteri > Scombriformes > Scombridae > Scomber > Scomber scombrus. The sequence continues at coordinate 21,267,841 of NC_084970.1, forward strand.
GAACACCAGTTATACCAACAAAGCCTTTATTTTCTAAGAAATGTTTCCTTATTACACAGGATACACAAATAAACCAATCCTACCTAAATCCTCAATAATTAAAAAATAAGCCTCTGCTCACCATTACATGACTCAGTGTTCTTCAGTGGGCTCCAAGACCTCATCTGCTCACATAGAGGCAGAAAATGAAACTTAGCAGTGTAAATATTGTTATCATAAAGTGTTTGAAGGAATAATATAATAAGTTAGAGGACACTTTATGATCCCTTTTTATTTTTTTAAGTGTTAGCTCCTAAAACATGTAAATTATATATACCACAGACACAGATTTTCCAAAGAATATCATAGGTTTTTACATTTTCAGTTTAAGTTAATTTATTATGACATGAAAAAACATGATGCAAGTTCTTATGTATATTATCATATCATAATCATAAGCATTGCTAATTCATTTGTGGACAGACATTCTGAACAACATCTGAGAGTTTGGGTGCCAAACAGCTATCTTTAAACACAGGAAACCACAGAAATCACACTATCGCTTTTGTTTTCATTTGCAAATACAGGAAGGGGGCAAGAAATTTGGCCACTTATTTTAAAACTATCTCATCACTTGTGTAGACCCCTGTGACCTCATGATCATTAGAGAGCAAAAAGACCCCTGAGTACTCAGAACTTAGCCTGTAGCAGCCTGTTCAATTCATAAAGCTTAAAGTGTGTGGGCAGAGACGATAAGGTAGACAGATTTATATAAACATACAATATTTTGGTTTATCAGACAGGACGACTGGGATAGTGAATTTCAAAAGGTTGAAATGTGCTAAGGTAAAAGTTGATTCTCAGTGGGGTCCACAGTAGATTAACCCTTTAACATTATAGTCAGTTTTTGGAGCGTTGGACAAAACTGCAAAAATAAGAAAAGAATTTGGGAAGGTGCATTTTTCAGAACCAACCATAATTTGGGCATCGCCTGAAGAATACAAATGGCTTCATTCAAGCTAATATGAAGAACTAATCAACACTCCTCTTTAGTCCCTTCAATAAACTTAAAGGGTTTACTCTGCCAGTTGTCTCTGGATAAATATGTATCTAACATCTTTTTTTACTGTATCATGAGCTGTTATTAATTTTTTTGAATTGTAGAAATGGTTTTATTGCATTACACAGTATCCTACAGTATGCTTCTTAACTTTCCTGGCCCAAACATGCTCTTGCAAGCACGTTGTATATGCGCACAATGCCTATGTGCACCAGAAGGATTATAATGATGGCATTCTTAAGACACATCACACATCTTTAAAACTCTACTGAAAACCAATTGTTATATTGTCTGTAGAGATCATATATGGTTCACACAATTATATTCAACATAATCTGAAAGCTGAAATTATACTTTGTTACTTTAGCCATGCCATTTTGACAAAATCACTGTCAAAAAAGAGGAGGTAATCAAATGGACAATTAGTTTTTAAGTGAGGTCGTGGTGCTCATTCTTCGTTTCTACTGCCCACCTCTCATCAGCTCCCGGCACCCCCCACCCCCATACAAAGCCTCTTATGGACACATTAATGCAGCTAATTACCATGTCAATCACAAGTAATGCTTATTAATTGCCCCTCAGAAAAGGGCTATTTCAAACAGTGAGAGTGCCTTTAAAAGCCCACTGAAAGGCTGACTGTAGTGTAGGTTATGAGAGAGAGAGAGAGAGAGAGAGCCATGTTTCAGCCCTACTGCTGGCATTAGTCAATCTGCTGTCCAGATGTCTTCCACAGGTGACAGCTGCAATAGCCTAACAAGCAAATTAATCACGGAGCTTTTGTGGCGCTTCATTTTGGGGAAACTCATTTCGTTTCATAAAAGGTTTCATCTTGTGTGAAAAATGACAAATTGTGGCCATGGAGTGATGTGGAGTATGGAAGCCTATAGGAGACTATATTAAAATGATAATGTAAACTTGAAAATGAAAATGTAATTTCACAATAGCATTATCATTTTACACAAATGTATGTATTATTTGAGTGTATGAAAATGAAAATACAATAATCCAATTTGCATTTTCATTTTTACGTACTCATAGGGATTTTATATAACCATATTAAAATGAAAATAGAAAAGCTGACATTTAATTTTTAACATTGTACCCAGCTATACATTGTAAAATATTCAAATGTATATTATTCATTTACATTTACACGTCACCATGCTCTTTTGGTGTCAAATGATAATGCCATCGGTCAGTCCTCTAATCAAGGTGGGTCTTCAGTTAGGACGACACTTCCTCTTTCAGTGACTTTCTTCATTAACATTTAAAAGTTCTAACACTATAGGACTGTTAACATGTCACATTATTAAGTTTGAATATTTTTTAATATAAGACAGTAGCAATGCAGATTCCCAATTTGTGGTCAGTTTATCCAAATAACACCTAATTTAAAAATGTACAAAAGTTGTTGGTGAAATGCCAAATGCCATTTTCATTTTCAACTCCTTAGAAAGTTGCATTTTAATTTTAATTTTCAAATAAATACTGCTTGCATAAATGGAAAATCAGGTTACATTGTTTATATTGTATTTAAATGTTCAAACTTGAATTGACATTTGGGTTATTGTCTTCTGTACAGCAGCAACTTTGAAAATTACATGTCAAACTACATTTTTGTTCAAATGAGTCAGTATGAATTAAGAGGACTCTGCACGCAAAAACAAAGAGCAACAAAGATATATATCAGTTAAAGGAGTCAATTTGTGTAATATACTTGAAAAAGAATCTAAAATATGTAACACACTACATAGATGTCAAAAAAATAATAATTCAAAAATAAGAGGATTAACAAATATAAAACTGAGACATAAATATTACCTTATTATGAATTTTGCAATGGATAACATTATGTATAAGAACTTTGGTACTTTTGGGGACATATGACATGCATATATAAGGAAATATGTGTATATTGAATATATTTTCATTGTTTCATTGTATTATTATATGTGCATTAAATATATAGCCAGTTATCATAAATGTTTGTTATGTACATAGGGATCTATTGAATGACTAATGTAAAAAGGGTAGGTGCTATATGCAAATCCTGCAGCCTACACCTTTTCCGTCAGAAACTGCTTTATTTATATATTTATTTTACTTTATTTATATGTATGTATTTGGATCTAATGACCTAAATAAACTAAACTTAATATGGTCATAGAACACCCATGAGTTTCACATGAGTATGTGAAAATGAAAGTGCAAATTGGATTATTGCATTTTCATATTTACTTAAATAATACATACATATGTGTAAAATCATTCTATTTATGAATTACATTTTTATTTTAAAGTTTACGTTATCATTTTAATAAAGTCCCCTATGGGCTTCCATAATGGAGGACCACGTAGCCGGCTCTCATTTCTGTACCATGCCTGCAAGGTACTTAAGAACAGAGAGGCAGAGAGATAGAGCAAGGGGAGAACTGGGCCAGAACCAGCAACTCAGTAATGAAGCCCAGCACTACGCCTGTGGGCTCATGTTCTGACGAGCCTCACAGGTGGCACGGTCAGATTAAAACTCAGCTTGGTTATAAAGATGAGGCTTTGAATGAGGGGATACACTCTTTGGTCTGTAAGTCATTGTCCCGAAATTGCAACATGGTGGACATTTTGAAAAGCTGGCCCAACAAGGGTTTGGTGTAAGAGAGTTTCCTTTGCTTTAAATCCAGATGGCTCGTTGTACTTAAATGTCTTTTTTCGGTTGGTGTTTTATCCCACAGTTTAGTTGTGTTTTTCCTGGAAATTTGCAGCTATTTAACGGCAAATCAACAACTACATATGAACTCAATTATCAAGAGTTGGCACTTACCAACTAAACACTTTTTCCCTCTGATTTCTGATTATTCGCTCAAAATTACGCTGTCATTTATTTAAAATGTACGGTGGCCGACTGGGGCCAACCGCTTCATTTGGGGGAGAACAGCTGCAAGTACAGAAACGATGCAAACTCCAAAACATAAAACAAAAGTCAAAACAAATGCAACTACAAAATCGCGCTGCAAATAAAAAACACGCTGCAAGAAACAAAAACAAATGCATAAACGTCAAACGCGCTGCAAATTAGGAAATGATGCAAAGAAAACACCTGCATTAAGAGAAACGCTGCATAGAGAAAAAGCGCTATATAAACCAGTCACTTCAACGGAAGTGCCCCAAACCTACAAGGGGCGCTCTAGGTAGTTAGCTTTGACAGACTTTCTTTTTTTTTCAGAACTTTATTGAACATTGAATAAAATACAGAATCTCAAGAGGATATTAATAACAGTATCATGGGCTATGTTTCCATTTCAGTTTAAACACTCCCAAAAAACTCCAGGACACAGATGATGAATATCCATGAAGTTTACTGAGAATCTTGTGAAACTATAAACACAATACAAAAAATATGTCTGCATTATTAAACAAACCAAACACCACAACAGTATCTGGTAAATAGCATGGCTTAGCTATCCTAGCAGTGCAGCCAATATATAGAGCTAACTTAGCTTAGCAACACAATTAACATTTCAGCAGTCTCAATATCCACATAAACTCAAAATTGCATATAACTTTGTTACTGGATGAATAATACTCACAGACGTTGCCTTAGCAAGAGGGAGGAAGAATAGCATAATAAGTGAAGAGCTGATGACTGTGCTCACACAACTGTAGCTGATGGCCGCATGGTGAATTTACTTCCTGTCTGTCTCCCAGCATGCACTGCTTCTATGTTGCTATGGTTACAAAAATAAACTAATCACACAGAATTGTGTTTTCTAGAAACAAACACATTTTCTAGGGGCATAACAAACAGATCAACGTTAAACACAACATAAAAATAGGGGATTCATGTAAGGAAAAACAAAACAAAAAAACAAAAACAAATAAAGTGCACATAAGTTTCCATGTAAATTAGGCATTTAAATCAACATATCGGAGCACAGACAAGAAAGGAAATATATCATATATTAAAATAACAAATAGCGAGCAATGTCCAGACTTATTTTTTTTGCATTTTTCTTCGATTTTTTATTAATTGTAATTACTCTGTTGTTCCATAAAGTTGAATTATGACAAGAAACATTTTGGGTAAAAATTAAGAATCTGTTTATGAACATTGGACAGCTTTATAGGGATCTTGTTCACATCAAAATCACATTTCAAAATAAAATCTAAACATCCTATTTTCTTAAACAAGGACCGTGTAATGTGGAACCACATGGAGTCTGGCTGTGACAGACAAGATTTTAACCAGTTCACTCTAAAGATGCCGACCATAGATACAAATTGGGCAGCTTTAATACCACCTGAGTCATACTCCTTAACAAGCTGAGACCTTTTAATGTAATGAGTTTTGTTCCTCCACAACTTTTGACAGAGATGCTTTCATTCACAGCAGCATGGGCATGGCACTGACCCTCAGTCGTCTCACTCTATCCCTTATACCTGACTCCCGTTGAGTCGAGACAACCTAGAGCGCCCCTTGTAGGTTTGGGGCACTTCCGTTGTAGTGAGTGGTTATGCAGCGTTTCTCTTAATGCAGGTGTTTTCCTGATTTGCATCGTTTTGGCTTTGCATCATTTCCTTATTTGCAGCGCATTTGACGTTTATGCATTTGTTTTTGTTTCTTGCAGTGTGTTTTTTATTTGCAGCGCGATTTTGTAGTTGTATTTGTTTTGACTTTTGTTTGTGTTTTGGAGTTTGCATCGTTTCTGTATTTGCAGCTGTTCTCCCCCAAATGAAGCGGTTGGCCCCCGATCGGCCACCGTAAAAATGTCCTAAAAATACATGCGCAAAGAAACTATATGTTTACGTAAGTGAAAAATCCCTCTAGTGGCCATAGGAATTATGACTCCTGCCCTGTAGACCAAAGAAAGAAATTGTGTTGGGTTGTTATTGTTGAGGGAGGAAATTGGGGTGGTTGGATGAGTCAGCAAACTGACAGACTTTGACATGGGAGACTATTTGCTTCTGTTTTCCTACTACAACAATCATTGATTTAATTTTAACCATGACCATGATCATTTTCTGTGATTTATACCTAAACCTAACCTATCCAAATCGTAACCACAGCATGGTCAGAAAATGGCTTTTGGTAGGCACTGAAAGATATTGTCCTGCTGCTCCTTTCAGAAAATACCTACAACACATGCGTCATTCTGGAGGACATACAAACTATGTATTTTTTGAGGACTTGTTGAGTGTGAGAGAGTTTTGAATTGGACCCATTTAGTTGCACAAACAGAATGACCCCAGGGCAAACCTAAAGTGCACTCCAAGTTCTCGATCATAAATGGAACATTGTGTCTATATATTTAGAGGAGCAGCAGCACTATGGAAAGAATTTTATGACAGGACATCAAGAAGAATGTCACATCACAACTTAAAGGTATTTCAAACAGAAGTATGGAAAATTGAAAACTCACAATGGGCACACAGAACCAACGAATTAAACTTTTTGGATTTAAAAGCTTCAGAAACCCATTAATACAAAAAGGAGATAAATCCTTGAAAGCCGTCCAACAAAAACTGTAATTATCATTGTCAGTAGAAAAGAAAAGAGCACAGGGAGGCAAGAGGATTACACTCCTTCACAACAGAGGAATGTTCTGTGTTTATTTCTCTTCATTTGTTGAAAGAAATTCTGGGGTGACAGATGTCAGCAACACTTTATAATTTAGCATAATTATCATGTTCACTCTATTCTACCAGTGCATATTGTATTCCACCTTCTATTCTTCAAATTCTTACCTCAACTCGCTCTGATTGCGTATAAATTTATAGTCAACCTCTTGAATGTTTGACCATGGCATACAGAGAGAGTCTTTTGTTAATGGATTAACAAAAGCAGATTCTTTGACAATACAAAGAATGTTTTGCAATATAACTAAAAAGTTTTTAATTCGTTTATCTTTGTTAGAGTCTTCAACAAACTTTCTCCGTACCTTATACCTTGCTATTCGGGGACTTTTGACAACATTTCTTAAGGATTCTTCAGTGTAGATGCTTATGTCTGTAAATATGACATTTACCGTTAATAAAAGCTCCGTTATCCACTTGGTCTGTAAGCCATATTCTCCTGTTAAGAGTTATTAATCAGAATATTCAAGACTAGTTTTATTCCAAGAAGTATTAATACTGTGTGGGTTGAAATTTAGTTAAAATGTGTCTGAAATATGGTAAAGAAAAAAATTACCACATTTATTAAATATGCTGAGAAAAACTCAATTAGATTATTTTGAACGTGAACATTTGATAAGCAGTGAGTCTCTTCAAGGATCCAACTTGTACAAAGAGCTTATTTTCAGCCATTAATGATACATTTTATGTGCACATATCTTAATAAAACCACAGTATACAGGACACAGTTAAGGTGTCTGACTGGCGTCCTGCAAGAACTACATTAAACCCACAAGGGAAACAAAACGGTATTGTGTAATTATCGCCACTCAAGGAATTCAATGAGGCAACAATCATCCAATAAGTGATGGCTTGATTTTGCCTCACAGAGTAGCCTATGTGTCGCCCTGGAGATCCTGGACCCTGACGCCCAGATGCAATGCCTAGCCAGAGACAGAGATAGGGCCAACCTCTGACTCTTCAATGTGGTCCCACTGGCAGATATGCTCTTATCAAGGCAGGCTGTAGCATACATCTTCCAACACCAAAAACCAGATATAGAAAAGAGGCCCTAAAGAGTGTGATAGGTGAAATTGTTAGCACAGGTGACTGTTGTAGATGATCCGTTCAAGTAAAGTCAAGATCAGACTATAGTAGACAAACAGTTAAAGGTATGTCTACTATAGACAAACCTTTACATGGTGGATTTATCAATTCAGATTGACCAGTACGATTTAATGTTTTAATTGTTATGGGATCTAATACTCCACTGAAATCCCAATTTACTGTCCGTGTTAATTCATGCATTGCATGAAGTAGCATTATAAGAATGGTTTGACATCTAGGGAAATATACTTATTCTCTTATTGGCTAATTTATCAGAAAATCTACTAACTTACACATTATATCAATACAAGAACTAAAGTGGAAAAAATGACAGTTTTGAGTTGGAACAAGAAGCTTGATTTATTTGAGAATGTCCGTCTCATAACATTCATCATTGTAAGAGGAAGATGACTTTGCTTTATCTTACAAAGTAACTTTCACTTAAAGAAGATATTATCTACTTCATTGCATTTAGTTTAATTTTAGGTTGTTAAGTATGTTCATGATTGTTGTTCTAGGGTAGCTAAACATGGCAATGTTTTTGAGTGTGTGTGTATGTGTGACTGAGGGGGTGGAGTGGGAATAAACAGGAAGTGGACTAGTGTCGACTTGAAGATATAGCAATAAACAGACTCTCTCTCTCTCTCTCTCTCTCTCTCTCTCTCTCTCTCTCTCTCTCTCTCTCTCTCTCTCTCTCTCTCTCTCTCTCTCTCTCTCACTCACTCACTCACTCACTCACTCACTCACACACACACACACACACACACACACACACACACACACACACACACACACACACACACACACACACGCACACACACACACACACTCGGACACTCAACACCCCCCTCCCCCAAGGGCTTAGAAGCTAATTAGCTCCTAAAGCATTTATTTATCACAGATAAACTGTCAAACAATCTCACTGGCACATCCCCAATGGAAATAAGAACTACTCATTAGTTTGTTCAATTAAGCTTTCTTTTCCCACTTCAGCCTGCCCTCCCCTCATCACCACGACGAGTCTTTTTGGTATCATGCAAAAGTTGCTCTGCTTAAGCAGACTTTCCATGTACACTGCAGTAAAGGTGGAAGCTTTCAACATACTTATCAGTTTGTATCTAAACCAAATTAGATTTTGAGTCTTAACTGAGTTCATATACACTTATGTGAAAAGTCCTTGAAAGGAGTACCACCATTAGAAATTCTAAAACAAGACGACAAGGAGATTAGTTGTACTTTTATATTCTACTGTAACAGCATTCAAATAAGCAGCTGTCTGCTTGTGCTGTTGAATAAACTCATGAGGTGAATTCACTTCACATTGCTAACTTTTCCACACGAAGGCCTATTTGGGATTATTTTGAGCTGAATGAACTGAATTCATATTGTTGACTCTGCTGCATTTTATTTATGCAGTATGACAACAAGCTGGGACGGAGTGAATCGAACTTGGTGTCCTGACAACTTGGTGCCAATAGCCAATTATTCAGTGTGCTGAAATAGTACTTTTGAGCTTCCATCTGTACAGTATTTGCAAAAACATGTTCTTTTTTCAGGTTGGATGGATTGTGTTTGATCTGGTGGCTAAGATATGCAGCTTATACTTACTGATGCAATGTAATCTTACACAATATGCACAGTGGCTCAGTGGTTAGCACTGACAGGACCTCACAGCAAACTGGTCCTGGGTTCGAACCCTGGTTATTTCTATGAGAGGTTAACATGTTCTCCCTGTGGTTGTATAGGTTTCTGCTGGTTTCCTTCCACCCTCAAAGACATGTAAGGTAGGGTTAACACTCCTGTCAGTGTCCTTTAACATACATGTCTTTGATGGTGGGGAAGAATGAACTGGAGTTGAACCACCGCTCGTAGTATATGTGTCTAGAATGGGCCAAATGCAGAGGATCAGTTTCCCCAAGGGGATCAATAAATACTTTTAAAGATACAACCAAGCAAGATGCCAGGCAGCTCAGATGGATTTAATGTTTAATGTGATATTTAATGTACTGTATAGTAGTTCAAATAACATGCAAGTTCTGTCTTATTAATTTATGTAGACTTACATTTTTGTCTTCCATTATATAAATGTCCCCCTCTATTCGGCATGTTATAGGAATTGGTGTGATACACAGAAAAGATGTCAAAAGATTTTTATGATATATTGCGCCTTCTTTTGTTCTTCCTGTTCTGACTCATTTCATTAAATCATTAAGAGCAAATTACATTTTAAGCACCACTGGTATTTGAATGTCAGAGGCATAATAGATTTGTTGAAGTAACACTGAAGTTGTTAGAATCCTCTTTTTAAGGTCAAACCCTCATCACAGGTAAAGGTTATGGAAATTCCCACCGATTCAAATCTTTCCTTATACACCAAAATACTCAGCAGCACAACAGTCATCAACATTGCATGGAAGCAAACTTCTCTAGCCTGCTGATGAATGCACTGAACTTGGAGAGGAGTTTTACTTTCCTCAGGCCTGAGTATCTATCCCCTCAAGACAGTATTGCCGAGACACCAGGAAGGCAATATTTGGCCCGTTCCATCACTCTAATTCACTCCCTACACATCCATATTTCATTCGGCCTCGGCTTTAATGAAAGTCATGGCAACTTCACCACCAGTGGAGTCTCTAAGCACACACATTGAACAGGAAAAAAATCGTAAATAAGGACATTGGCCTTCATACAAAACAATATGAGAGGGAATATGGCCCCAAAGTTGGGTGGCGGGAGGTGGGGGAGTGGGTTCAGCTGTGTTGTAGCTGGGGAGGCCATCTGCCTGGGAGAGCCTGGCTATCTCCCATCCCCAGTCCCCACTTTTCCCCCTCCCTCCACTGCAAAGACAAGTGCCTGTTTATCCCAATGCCCTTCAGAAGACATTAGCACAGGTCTCATGTGCAATCCTGTTATCTTCCACTGGCCTGAATATGCTCTGATTTTAAGTAGGGTTTGCTATGTTGAGTTGGGCATTTATATCCCCAGGAAGCAAACATGACATCCCCACTAAAAGGCGGCTGGGACACTGGGCTGGGTGTTACCTGCATATGAATAGCAGCCCTCTCCTCCTGGATACAGTGCTGCATTAGTAGGAAGTGCACTGTGCTAGCTCTTTAGCTCAAATGATGAAAATCCTGAGTACCCCAATTTTGTCATTTGTCTTGCTTAGGCTTTGAAGCTCATAGACATTGTCTGAGCCCTCTAATATTAATAATTTAATCACAAAATAAAGGGAAAAAAGGAACTGTGCCCCTTTTAACTCAAAGAGAAATTTGAAACCACAGTTGCATCAGAGTATAATATCGTTGACATAAGGACAGGCGTATTCACTGGTTTTTAGAAAGGGATCAGAAAGGTATCATTATTATGATTATCAATTTATGAGTACTATTCTTCAAAATCAAGATTCTTGCAAAATATTTTAATTTAATTACATGTGTATTGCTATTGCTTGGTGTCTCTGAGAACAAATTATGGGCCACTTAAACAAGCTTTGGCAAGCATTTGTCACCATACTTAGAAGTCTCGAAGCAAATACTGCACATGTGGAATCGTTGTATATTAAAGACAACATTGCCCATCTTTTAACTGGACGCATTACAGTAACTGACAACAGTAACAACTTGAATTAAAATGTAGTGATTAAAGTTTTTTTTACAAGCATGAGCATGGAGCTAGTGTCCACTTCCTGCTATCTTACCTACACTCTCCTGCATGATACCACAGGTAAGAAAGCCCGCTCATTGGATATGCACCATCCCGACTGTGGAGTTTAACTGATTAACACAGCCAGTCACCAGATTAATGAAAACTGTAAATTATGCCATCATTACTCAATTCATTATTTCTAAATAATTACATCAAACACACAAGATGAGACAGACACAGCTGCTGTATTTTAGTCTCTTTGTTTTTAATTAACATAGATAGATATATAGATAGATAGATAGATAGATAGATAGATAGATAGATAGATAGATAGATAGATAGATAGATAGATAGATAGATAGATAGATAGATAGATAGATAGATAGATAGATAGATAGATAGATAGATGTGTTTTTCTATTGCTGCTTCTTTTTGAGTTAACTGCATTTCTCAAACATTTCAGGGTAAATAAAGGGCATGCAGGAAACATCCTTTACCTACATTTGCCGACATAAATTTATCAACAAGGTTTCAAGTCAATGGTCTAAAAACAAATACAGATGAGTCTATTATCCCATTATAGCCACTCAGAACGGCATGATGCAGAGAGAGATAAAGAACAGGCTGAGCCCATCAGAGAACATTAAATGGGGCCAGCTCTTGCTCTCTTCTCTCATCTGCTTTCACGGGGAACCAGCAGAGCAGAGAAGGCAGGGCTGATACAGCAGGCCAGGATCACACAAGGCCTGTACAATTACACAAATAAATTAGCAACATTGCTATTTAAGGTGGAATTTGTGACAAATTCACAGTGCAATGTAGTGTGAAGTCTCAATAAACCATGTTTTGTTTCTATTTATTATGTTTGACTATATCCATTAACAGTCAAACAGCAGTGGAGACTGCAGGTGAAGACTGGCCTGTCATGACAAAATGTTTTCATTTGAATTGCGGATGTAAAGAGGATAGTCACAAATGAAAAAGGGAGGGACAAATTACATTACAAATATCCCCTCAAGCTGCCTCTTTCAAGAAGCAGGCTCAGCATAAGGTATTCACTTTGCAGATAAAGGCTTTTTCCACTCATAATCAACATATACAGTAATGCATCATTTTCTACTAGATAGCAAGAGAAGAATTAGCTCAAATTATTTTAAGTTTTTGTTAATTACTTTTGGAGCCTGAAGCTGTTCGCTGCAGCAGCTCGTGCCTCAGAACTGCTGGAAAGTTTACAGTCACGCGGTCACATTAGCTAACTTATAATTCAAGCACTTATCACCCGACTCTAAAGCAGTGCTTTATGAAGCATCCCGGTCTTTATCTGTATGTACACCTCCAATGTGATCACATGGCTAAATGATATTTCTGCTAACACTCATCCCTTAAATTAAAAAAGCAGTGGGCGTGCATTTCCGTGGGCATAATCTAATACTCCTGATCTCAATGGGGCATTTATGGAGGGTTTTATAACTCTAATTATCTTAGCCCATTACATTATATCAACTTTTAGTGGTCCATTGTATTCCCAATATGCATCAACTGGACAGATGCCTTTATGACACAGACTAGTTATCTCAAATTAGAAGGCGTTGAGGCTAAACTTTTGTTGGATGCAATGTTGTATACCTAGATGATCATGAACATGGTGTACAGATTTTTTTTGAAGTAAAATAGCATATATTTTTGCTTTGGAGTAGAATTGTTCTCTTTACTCTATCACAGTGAGCCAGAACAGCATGAGTGTGGCCTTGTTGTCAAAAAGTGACATGCAGGTTTTACCCTCCATCTGCGACTCTGGGCTTATATTTGCATACAGACACAAAGTAAAACAGCTCAATGACACAAATATTTTAAGCATGGTGAAGCTAAAATACAGGCATGTGAAGATGGGGTTTGGTCAGCCCCTCCTATTTACTACTTACAAGCAGTATATGAACACTTAATACATGGATTATAACACACTATACCTTTATTGTAGGAAATAATGGGATATAATGATGGGATGTTAAATGTGTATTAATGTATTTGTCAGCAATGATGAATGATTTATGACATAATATAAGAGTTGTAATCATGTCTCTGGCTTTGAACACATTTATAGGTGCTTGTTTTGTAAATTTCCTTTTGCAAATTATAAAATGCTTGATATCACATTCTAATATTTTTAAAAATGTGTGTAATACTTCATTAAGTATGATTACAGCTATGTCATGCTGTATTTACAATCATTCATTAACTGTATGTAGGTAGTAACAGTTTATATATACATTCTATCACATGAGGAGTTATAATTAATGACAAATACATTAAAGTCCTTATATCTACTTAAAATTACAGTGTACAGGGTGAGGGTGTTAATAATAAATAAAGTTTTAACCTGTATATTTGAGGTCTGTTTAGGAAGGGAACTGACCTGAAATGTTGTGAATGTTTAGTGACAATTTTCAGTATCCCCTGAAACGTGGGCCCCCACACCACAGCAGCCAGTAGCTCATCCCCTGACAAAGCTGTTAATGTTCTGCAAAGAATGTGCAAATTGCAGAAACAAGTCCAAGTGTGGGCAGAAAACACTTCTGGTACTTAGAACCAGTGATGGAACAAATTTGGTCAAATTGGTAAAGTGCCCAAAGGGAGGAGGGAGATGTTCCACGGAAAACCAATTCCAAGCTTGGGTGAGCTCAGGATTGTTTGGAAACTCTCCAATCTGGGGGCCTGCATTGAATTGCGTGTCAGGCAGAGACTGTTAAATAAGATTAGAATAAGGACCAAGAGAGCAGCACAGGTACCTCACAGGATGGCTGTGTAATGTCAAACCACAGTTACTCTTTAACAGCCATACATCAGCTGGAGCAGTATTGGAAAAAATGTTACATGAGGTGACATGTAAACTCACTGGACAGTCGCAGGAAACATGAGAGATTTTTAGTGCATTATGAGCTCGTCTTGGAACCAGTCTTGTTTCCTGCTTTGATTTATTCCTCGTAGCACCAATTAGGCCTGGCCCACTCCTGGAGGAGCTGAAAAGCTGACGATGGATATGTCATGGGATGGTATGATCAAAGCACGGAGGAGAAAGAGAAACAGAGAGAGAGAAATAAGAAAAAAATCTCATTCAGTTTCATATTTATTAGGCCTCCGAGAGACTTGTATTACAGCTTGTAAATGTAGCCACTTCCAAAAAAATGCAGCTTAAATCATAAAAAAAGCAAAATGAAGACCTTAGAATAAAATGAACAGACACACACTAACATCTTTTGATGAACACTCCAGCGAGCTAATGTGACAGCGAGATCTTGAAGCCTCCAAACACTGAGTGATCCCTGGCTCCCTTCCTTTGGTTCAGTTCATTATGGGCAGTGAATTTATGTGAAAAACATTTACAAGGGGCTACACTTACTGGTAGCTTCAGTGATCTACACTGAATGGGTTTGGACGTAGTAATCATTGGCATAATAGCAGAGTGGGAAGGATTGGCTCTTTTCACATCCTGTGATCTTAAATGACTCAAATGCAATGTATTCACTATAATGTTTTGAGTTTGGGACACAAAAGAATACAAATTCAATAGCAGAGATATATGAAATAAATGGAAGTCAAGTATGGAAATCAAAAAAACATTTAAAGGCACTGCTGAAAGTTTAGACTATAATAGGAGTGAACACAGTATACGTGAATAAGTCCTATCCCATTTTCAATCATGAATAAAGACAATTACTGTCCAAACACTTGGGCCCAACAAGGTCTCCACAGCCTGCATATCTTTGCACTTATTGTGCATAATAATGCATAGATATTACATACAATTTGTTCTGTTGTATTTGGTTCTTTGCCATTGCTGCACTTAAAGCATTTGAATGCAACACTATCAATATTGTTATCCTTGCTCTGTATTTATTATTATTTTGCTGGTTTTTGCATCTAACTACTTCTGTATGATTTATCAAATTAACTTTGTTTAATGTCAAAACATAACTTTTCCTTAAGGAGATGTATGCCATAAGGTGTTGTTTGATACACTTAATGGGCTATAACTCCTCAACTCTGAATTGGATTTCAACCAAATTTGGGAATGTTGTACATACAGCCACCCACACTACACGTGTGTAACATTTCATACAATTCTACCCAGAGGGATCGCTAAATTAACATTATGATGTGATATTGCTGGAGCAGCAGCTTGTAGTGGCAGCAGTGGCGGCCGGGAGCAGAAGTAGCGGCAGCTAACAGCTTTCAGCTCTCACACACATTTTCTTCATAAAATGCAAAAGTATTCTAGTAGTTCTTAATTTTTGGCTTTTGGTTACATGAGAATACAACACTTTAAACTACATCACGCCATTTTCTAAAATTACCCCTGTCAACACGTGCTTATTTCTGTAGGTTTTTAAAGATTTGCTAATCACTCACATTGCACAGAATTTTGGGACTCTGGTCTGGGCTCCACCAAATCCCAATGGAAATATCTGTCTTGTTAAGCACTAACTACTCCATTATGTTCACCAGCTAGTTGCAAACTGTATCTGTATGCCATTTAAAGCTGGACAGGTAGTGTACAGTGGGTTTTTTGAACAGCTTCCTGATGTGGTTGAAAAAAAAGCTGATGAGAGCAATCAGAGTGAACCACAACAGTAATATACAGTGATATAACCGTAGCACGTAACCAGGTGCCTGTCTGCCTGCCAAAAAAGTGGTAATTGTAAGAATTTGTGGCAGATTTTCTTTTCTTGTGGCAAAAACGTAGGCTACAGGAATAGTTTGTAAAAAAAAAAAACGGCTTACCTTTTTGAAAATGTAACTAAACAACTGAGTATTTAAATTGTGGACCTAACGCGTTAGGTTGCTCGTTACATCAAAAAAGTAATCTGAGTACTCTTCCTTAGTAACGCATTACCCCCAACACTGATGTTAATATAGAAATATTGAAATATTGATTATTATTGCCATTTTGAATTGACACAAAAACCTACTGATCTGCTGATACTGAACAACTAATAGCTAAATACATTACAGAGGTTGCAAACCACTTGACAAAGGCTTCTGGAAATAATTGAAGAGGTCAAAGATTCCTGATGCCCTTAATACTGAATCTATATTTTACTGCTTCATATGTAATGTTGGTAATTGGAATAAGTTATGTTCAATAAGGAAATGTAGTTTTGGTTCATGTGAAGGGAGTTCATTGTTAAATATAAGGATCTGGAATTAACAGACCACCTTTCTTCCTTTCATCCACAGCTGGTGTTTGGCTGAGACAGATGGGGAAGGTAAATCAAGGCAGCTGAGTGGAGAGCACTGCTGACAGCACATTAGAGCCTCTCTCAATGAACTGTCACAAGTGCACAGTGAAAGTAAAGTTTGATCATACGTGGCTGCTGTCCTGTCAGACATCCTTAAAAGCAAATGGGGCCTAAGTGCTGTGGAGCTCTGAATGAGCCTGAGATGACAGTTGTAGCTGGTGCAAAGAGAGGGCATTGGCACTCCAGCCTCCATCCTGCAAAAGGACAATGAGGTGAGGAGGACTCTGGCAGCATTTCTCGCCCCGCAACTTCACCCTTGTGGTAAAAGCATCTGACAAAGTGTCAGTCTTCCACATCATCATTCGCGTCATTAAGGCACCAAACTTTTATGCTGCTTGTTCAAAAAGGTCATGAATCTGCACAAAACTCCACATCGCCACTCACCAACATGCTCTTACCAACACTGAACATTACAAAAGTAAAATGTATGGTTTTATTAAAAAGGGTTCTTTCCCTGTCATTATTGTGGATATGTCAACATTGACTGTTACCCACATTTAAAGGAGCATTGTTTTTAAATTGTGGATGAGAAAATCCCTTTTTTGACTTTAGCAGGTTGAGCTCAAACTCCCATGTCTGACCTCCCAGCTAAACTCATAGCTAACAAGCATCTTAACATGCTATTTGTTTTCAAAAAAATGAACATAGGCATTTTCTCCCTTTAGTAGATAGTTCACTGTAGACAAAGACAGTAACATGAAAAGAGAGGGTGATGACATATGATAAGGGTAATGTACACTCTATGTACTGTGTGTATGGTAGCCTATCTTTACCATTGTAATTGAAATGACTAATGTTGTTACTTTATTTTCAGGTTAGATGACAAACCCTTCTGTTACATGTATAATTATTTGTGTCTAAATTGTAGGTTACCACAATTTCAGTGGTTACAGATGATGCTAAAAATAGATTATGGTAATGTGTTTAAATGTTAGAAGCATACAACTTATGAGGGTTCTGAGCCGCTGATGTGAGCTTAGATGTAATATATTTTAACTGCACTCAAGCTGTCGACCCTGATGTCATCTGTCACTTAACACATCTTCTAAGATGCCCCATCAACTGACCTTCCACCACACACCCAGGCTTTTTTCTCTTTTCTTTATCATTTTGATATCCACTATGGCAGCATTATGTCATGGGTACAGTACTATAATATTTGTGTTAGTAAAGTCATTACTTATAATTTAGGTGAGTAATAAATAATTATCAGTGGATGGGGAATGTTGCTTTCTGAGTGCCAACCATAACACTGCATTTTAGATGAGTTCTTCTTGACACAAAAGGGTCTGACCCGATTTAAAATAACATCCCCCTACGAGAGCCAAAGACTTGCCTCACTTAAATAGACGTTGTCCCCTAAAGTAAATTGGATTTCTTTCCTCCATTGCAAAGGCTGATACTGTCCCATTTTATCTGAAACATGCTGTGCTACTTAAGCTGGTTCTGGAGGAGTGAGACAACTTCTACTTTCAAAATTCAAAAATCATACTGATGTTTAAGTTGTTTCTAATGCAGGAATCACTATAAAACTTTAATCCGT